>NC_056746.1:707885971-707920971 GCF_019279795.1 Protopterus annectens
GTATTTATTTATACAATTTTAGTAATGCACTGAATTAATGTTTATTAAAGTTAATAAATTTTGGAAAATGTAATATATTTAAGGTATATTGTTTGATGGATATTTTAATGGCAAGAAGTGTGTTCAATTAAGTCAGCAGAGGGCACCAGACATAAAACAATGGGCTTTCATGGTTGTTTTCATCTTTTGAAGGCGAAATACTGAGGTACCAGATGTGATGTGATGTATGGAATAAATGCTCAGTTAATAACTGCATTGCTCAGGTTTTGTTCTGCTTTATTAATTAATTTTGGTCATTTGTTAGTAATTTATTTTGCAATTATTAACTCTCAGTATGATAACCAGATCCTACAAAAGGGCCTTTCCCATGCTAATATCTACTATCAAAACCATGTACTAAAATTATTTGCCAAAAAGTGTACAATAGTATCCTTTAGCAAGCATGAATTCACTGCAAATGTCAAAACGACAACACATCCACGGAAATCAATCCAGCTGACATATACCCTGGAACCTATGTAGAGAGTGAACTCGCCTTTGATTGCCACATAGCCATTATTCTAAGAAAGCCCTTTTTGAATGTGTAGGTTATAAGTAATAGTATGGTGTTCAGGTCCAGAAATGTAATCATTCTATTTTATTTTATAATTATTAGACTGACCATTGAGAATAATGCCCTTTTTGGCATGTACCTGTACAAACACTTGACACAGTTTGAACACCCACAGCATTTTATCACCAAGGAAATTCAAGGGTCTAAGTGATAACACCTACAGTGATCATTTCAAAGTCTTGTCCCTATTCACAGTACCATACAGGTTGCTGATGGGTGACTTCTGCCTCACATATAGAACTTTAACAGATCCTATCTTCTCAGACCTACTGCACATCTACAAGTCCAATGCTGGCATAAAGACCCACTCAAGAGATCTTAATCTCTTTCACAACATAAAAAGAACATACTGAAGGGACAGAGATATATCACAAAGAGTTCCACTTTTGGAATTGTCTTCCTTTCCACATAAAAAAAAACATTTCTCTCACTCTATTTAGTATGAGTTATTCATATTGAAACAAGGACTAAAACAACTTTATGGGCTTGCATTACTAGGATTCTAACTATTTGTCAGGGTCAGCAGCCTAATAAGAAACTATGAAGCTTCTGACTTGGATAGCTAGTTTCTGTGTTTCTGGCTGGGAAACTTAGTACCTGTGAACCTGGCAAAATTTTGCCCACTCAGAAATTAACTTTGTTCACCTTATTGAAGGGAAAGTATGTTTTAAAAGATGAACTAATTTCTAAAGTATGTGTAGACTCCTACCCCACACAGGAGACAATATGATTTCCAATATTAATTCTCCTCCTGACAAGGCTGTAATACCAAGTTCCCATCTGCTGAGTTGGCCGCAGCTCAGGTGGATATAAAACATCTCACGGCACCTATCGAAAAGAGTAGGGAATGTTTTCCAATGCCCTTGCCAAATGTCCCTAGTAGTAGTATAAATACCCCCTTAGACCTCCCTTGAAAAGAGACCACTAGCTTACTGGACTAACCTGGATCTACAAAGGACAAATAAAAAATAGATTGCTGTTGGAGAATAGATGAAAAGTCAGTTACACACAATTAGCTGATCTCAATGTTTGGAAAATGCATGAGAATTATATAACAATTTGCTCTCATCAAAGATGCTACATTTGTGTATGTGCAAAGTCCTTTGCCAGGAAATTGTAGCCAAATAAAAGCATATGTTAGCCACAAATTTCCAAGAAAATGCAAATTTGTTTTAGAGAAAAAGTCCATTGATTGGAGATGTAAGTGAAGAGTGGAACAAAAACATCTTCTTCCAAAGTGTTACACTCACAGCAGATTCATAACCTGATATCAAATACAAGGCCTGCTTGCTTAAAAAAGTTTGAATGCAGTCATTCTACAGTGGAATGATTTCTTGCCTTGTATTTTTCTAGTTCATTATTAAGGACAGAAAGTGGCAGACAATGTTTCATAGGGCAAGGAAGTATATATCATTCTATGGCTGACTGGATTTCCAAGGCAAATCCCTGGATTAAGTAACGTCATGTACACATTGTGCTGGAGCTAACATCATCAACTTTGCACAATGAGTAGCCTTACTAATCAAAGATGCAAGAATCCAAGGCTCACAATGTGGTGAGCAGTCTCCTCTCAAGCCCACAACACAGCTTCATGGCCATGTTAAGGTAAGGCAGCTCTCAATTTATAGGTGTACATGATGTAAACAAAGGGGAGTAAAGAAAAAAACGTGAGATCTACTAGAGAGTGCTCATGCATGACACAACAGATAGGTAATTAATTAGTAAAGTGAGGGGAAACCTACCAACAAGTGGACAAGGAAGGTTAATGCTGTTGTACATGGTACTGACTGCATTAATGGACATGTGGAACATCACTAGAATTGTCATCCATATTAAGAAAGAAAAACAGTCAGTAAATGTTGAGAAGGAAGAATTTCTGGTCGGAAAACATGGGCAAGTAACAAAGGGTTAGAACTTCCAATCAACTTCAAGTTCCACAACTTCCAATATCAAACTACTGTTATAGGAATACTGGAAAAGCAAATCCACGTTGCTCATAACTGGATACAATAACACATGTGACAGCAAAATGCATGTAGTAAAGCATAGGAAGTGAGACACAGAACATATTTGAAGCATCATAGACTGCAATCCACAAGAATATGCCACAGACACACAACTGTGATGTGGAACAGAAAATAAATTATTATGATGTATAAATTGTTACAGATGTGTAAACTATAATGGGTGAGATGGATGAACATGGGAGATGTGGGCCATCCCAGGACATCTGTACTAAGATGGAAATCTTGCCAACTTTATGTATCTTTGTGAATATGACAGTTACCTACACAGAGAAGAAATCACGCTTGTGCATTATTTCATTATTTTCTATGAACAACTGCTGCATGCACTGCATCACAATATTGTCATATGACAGTAGAAAACATTTGTACCTATGTAAGGGTCAAGGTAAATGAGTATTAACTCATGCTGCCACAACTAAACTATTATCATACTAATTACAAAGTACATATGTGAAGAGGTTTTGATAACATTATGGGAAATTACTACTGAACTGAGCATTGTGCAACAAATCCTAATACCTAGAGCATAACACTCACCATTTTGCACTGCTGTAACATCACATCAGATTCTCAATGAACTGTGGGGACTGCTAGAGTTGACATATAACATTTTTAGACAGACTTGTAACAGTTTTGGTGTCCTCCATTCATCATCACCAACCACTGTTGCACAACAGTCAGCAGAGCTGGATACAAATTCTCAGCAGTTTTTTCCCAATGAAAAATGCTAATAATTAGTCCCCACAACAGATTAATTACGGTGTTTGTGCAACCCATTTCACAACAGAAAATACAACACATAAATCATTATACTGTGCATGCTCAAAAGGAAGTAAAGCAATCAGGTAATGAAGATAAACTACCCATCCAAAAACTATAACAAAATATCAAACATCACATTTGTTGAGTAAGGCATTCCAGCATGTCAGAAATGTCCTTATGTTTTATATATTTTCACAGACTCATACAAGCACTTAATGCCCACTTAAGGCAAACAGTCTTTAGGTATATAAAGTTGGTGGTGATGTCACAGAAGAAGTCATAACACAGTTGTTAGATGAAACACAGTTAAAGGGATAAAAACGCAGTTGAGGAGATAATCTCAGCAGTGTTACCACAATGTAGTACTTCCCACATATCAACATTTTTTGAATAAGCCATTCTCACCTGTTACCACTTAATTTAGAACAGAATCATTTAAGTTACACACTACTGGATTCAAACATCTGCTATGTACATCAACATTCTTTGCACCTGTGCACTTATTGATGACACCACACAAGAAATTACATCACAGTTGCCAGAATGCACACATTAGATGGGATTATTTGAGCAGTGTGTTGGAATGTGAAAAGATGCAAAAACATTTGAGGGATCAAAACCTTCTCCCTGCTTAAATGTAACCCCGTGCATAGAATTGTACACCTTCATATCAGCCAAGCAAGCCAATCCTGCATATTAATATTTCGTATTTTAGATAATCATGGGAGGTACGCACTTTTGGATTTGAACACTTGTCTTTCATACTCATACAGTCTCTACACTGTACACTAACAGATGATGCTACAGAGTTATTTATAGCACAGATGTCATCAAGCACACAACTGAAGTGTCAGTGTGAGCATTGTGTTGAAGTACATATGGCTTCCTTAAAAATACAGTACAACAACTGGGGGAACATAATCTTGTCAACTTGTGAATTTTAGCACTAAGCAAAATTGTATAACTAATACCTGTGGAATAAGGCAGGTCTGTCTTTTGTTATTTTTTTAGTATATGTCATCAACATACAAATGTTAGCACTAAGTAAAACTGTGCACCTAACACCTGTGGCATAAGGCAGCTCTGTCTCTTACTATTTGTTAGTATATGTCATCAACATGTAAATGTTAGTACTATTATTTGTTAGTATATGGCATCAATGTGTAAATGTTAGTACTAAGTATTATTTATTAGTATATGTCATAAATGTGTAAATTTTAGTACTAAGTATTTATTTGTTAGTATATGTCATCAATGTGTAAATGTTAGTGCTAAGTATATTAATGTGTAAATGGTAGCGCTAATTATTATTTATTACTATATGTCATAAATGTGTAAATGTTAGTACTAAGTATTATTTGTTAGTATATGTCATCAATGTGTAAATGTTAGTGCTAAGTATATTAATGTGTAAATGGTAGCGCTAAGTATTATTTGTTAGTATATGTCATTCTACTTACACTGTATAGAATGTGACCAAATGCCTGGCCAACTCTAAAGAGTTTTCGCTGGTTAGTAACTGCTGACACTACAGACTCCCTGTCAGAGAGGTTAGAGAGCAAACATTACAATGGATATCTTGAGCAAGGTGTTTGGATACAAATGGATTTATTTCCAAGAAATACAACTACTAGAGACTTAAAACCCATCCCCTGTGTTCATGGTACACCTAAGTTTAATGCAACATTATCACATGTCTTGAGTAACACATTCATGTCTGTTACTATTCACTTGCATGTTGGCAGATTCAAAACCCTGTGTATCTATTCCACATTCTACAGAACTGTGTGTAAAGCTCTGTTACCACAGAAGAAATCATAGCAAAATTGTCACAAAAGAGATGGTAGAAGGGATAGCTTGAGCAGTGTGCTTGAATAGATATGTTTTGCCCAAATGATGCTTGAGGGGTCAAAACATGTAGCCTTGCAACTGCTAACGCTATGCTGAATAAAGTCAGTCCTGCCCATTACTATTTTGTAGTGCATGGAGCATGGTGATTATGCTCTGATACCTGGAAAAAGATTCTTCTTCTTCTTTTGGCTTTTCCCGGTTAGGGGTCGCCACAGTGGATCACCTGTCCGCTCATGATTGGCAGTGGAGTTTTATGGTGTCGAGTTGCCAGCCTGGCACCCAACTTTCTACAGAAGGCACACACGCGCACACACACACACACACACACACACACACACACACACACACACACACACACACACACACACACACACACACACATGCACTCACACCTAGGGTCAATTTAGAGTGTCCAATCCACCTACAGCATGTCTTTGGGATGTGGGAGAAAACCGTAGCACCCGGAGGAAACCCACGCAACCACAGGGAGGACATGCAGACTCCGCACAGAAGGCACCCCAGCCGAGGATCGATACATGGAAAAAGATAAATCACTTAAATGTCAAAATGGTACGCAACCTGACCTTAACAATTGTTAACAGAAATAAAAGGAAAACTACCAAGGAGTAAATGCTCCTCCACCAGAACCAGCAAGTAAAACGAACCACAAAATAGCACAGGAGCAAGCCAAGGCCAAAATGAACGATCCACATAAACGAAAGTTCACACAGTCCAAAACACTAACTCCACCAAACTCCACAGAGGCAATAGTTGTAAAGCCTCTGTGGAGTTTGGTGGAGTTCATGTTTTTGACTGTGTGAACTTTCATTTATGTGGATCGTTCTTTTTGGCCTTGGCTTGCTCCTGTGCTATTTCGTGGTTCGTTTAACAATTGTTAAGCCTCCCTGTTTGAGTTGTTAAGGTCAGGTCTAGTGTTCAGCAGTAAACTTTGCCTGTACTGACTAGCAAATGATAGCAGCAAAACAAAACATTTGATTCTGCCTTCTGTCCATACACTTGAAATGTCCCTAACTTCCTGCAAAAAATCGCATGAATAATAGGATGTGTTCACATACATAATCTAAACTATACAAATTCTGAAACTCAAATGTATGTCATTATTTAATGTAATACACCTGCTAGTCTTGAAGACTTCTTATCCTGGTGTTCTTCCACATACTCACAAGAAACCCTTATTCTGGGGGACTTCAACCTAGACTGGTTCACCTGTATATCAGAACCAACAAGTAATCTAATAAATCTCCATGGCTACCAGCAGCTAGTCCAAATTCCAACTAGATGTGATAAAAAAATCTAAAAGGGAATCCATCCTTGAGTGGGTCCTAACTAACAACCCCACATTGTACCCTCACACAGGCAGTCTCCCAGACACCTTAAGTGACCACAACATAATATACTTTATACATAGTAGAACAAGCATATGCAAAACCACTAACTATATATCCAATAGAAACACAAAAAAATTCTCTCCTGAGGTCCTCAACACTTTACTCTGTAACTGTGACTGGACCCCCCTAAAAATCCTCCCACTTGACCAGGCTGTAGCATATTTCAACAAAATATTTCTACAACACCTAGACACTTGCTTGATGATCTAAGAGGCCTTTTGGCTGAGTGATGTTGTACTAGGTTTTTGAGGGCAGGACATTTATTGTCCAACTGTGGAGTCTGCATGTCTTCCCTGCATTTGTGTGGGTTTCCTCCCATGTTACAAAGACATACATCTGGAGTGTTTCTCCCTGGCCACTGCTGAAAATTGCGCAAAATCAAGGTTAGAACCTCTACAAACCTCTGGCTCAGTAAAGAAACCAAACAAATCCTCAAGTCCAGAGACACTGACTGGCTTTACTATCAAAAAAACAAAGAAACACAAAGCCTAATTAAGTACCAAGAACTGCGAAACAGTGCAAAAAAATGCATTAGGCTGGACAAAAAAATCCTACTACACAACATTACAAACTAAATACCAACACAACCCTCAAAACCAGCAACTAAAATCCACCCAAAAGGCTACCCCCAAACCAACCACCCCTGACACTAAAGTTCCCATTGAAACACAATTCAACTCCCACTTTGTGAACTCAATTCTATCCTTAGTATCACAGGACAGTTCCTTCCTCACTATCCCCCCAACACAAATAACACTGATACAAGCTTTACCCTCAAAACAGTTTCCACCACTTCAATCAAAAGCATGCTCTCCAAACTAAAAACCTCATCAACAGCAGCCAACCTACTCCCCAGCTATTTCTTGAAACTCACAGCAGATGCTATTGCTATCCCAATCTCCACTCTCATAAACAGATCAATTGTTGAAAACTATGTGCCTAAACTCTGGAAAATATCCTATGTTACACCCATACATAAAGGCGGGACCTCCACTGAACTTAATAACTACATACCCATTGCTTTACTCTCCCCCCTGGCCAAAATCCTAGAAAAATGCATCCATACCCAGATGCTAAACTATCTCCTAGACAGGAACATCCTGTCACCTACTCAGCATGGTTTCAGATCTGCCCATAGTACCACTACAGCCCTCCTCTGCTTCACAGACACAGTAAACCGTCTCAAAAATGAAGGCCTACAAGTGTCAACTCTTTTTTTTGGATATGTCCAAAGCCTTTGACACAGTCTCGCACCAAATCCTGCTAAACAAACTAAACCAATATCATCTATCAAATTCCACTCTTACCTGGTTCCAATGCTACTTAACTGACAAGTACCAAGCTGTGAAATGGGAAAATTCTCTCTCTCCTCAGCTGCCCATAACTATAGGAGTCCCACAGGGTTCTATCTTAGGACCACTACTATTCACAGTCTTCACAAATGACTAACATACTTCCACACAGCATGCATCTATAATTCAGTATGCAGATGACACTACCTTAATCTGTGCTGCACAAAACATCCCAACCCTCCTGCAAACAACTCAACTAGCATTCTCTGACGTTGAAAACTACCTTACCAAAGCCCAACTTATCCTCAATCCAAAGAAAACTCAGCTTATGATTATAACCAGTTCTAACAAAAATGCTAACAGTCAATTGACTATCTACTCCGCTAATGCTACTCCAATTGCTCCAGTGGCACAGGCTAAGCTATTGGGAATAACCATAGACTCCCACCTAAAATGTGATAGTCATCTCAACTTAACTATTAAAAAAGTACATGCCAAACTGGGGTCGCTCTACCATATCAAACCATTTCTTACCAACAACACAAGATCAGCCATTGCTCGCTCCCAACTTCTATCCACCCTACTCTATGCATCTCCCATTCTGACTAATCTCAACAAAACTGAACTAAGCAAAATGGAAGCCTGCTACAACAGAATTGCCCAGTTTGCTGCAAATTGCTCATATAGAACTCATCACTGTACTGCTTTGAGACAGCTCCACTGGCTTGAACTGCCCAACCTCCTAACCTACAATCAGCTCTGCCTCTGTCATTCTATCTATTACCTCCCCAATAAATGTCCTGCCCTCAAAAACCTAGTACAACATCACTCAGCCAAAAGGCCTCTTAGATCATCAAGCAAACTACTACTAGAAGTCACCAACAGCTACAATAGCTTTGGAGATGCACTATATAGTAGTTCAGTGGTTAAAAAATGGAACTCTGTCCCTACAAGCATTCAAAACACATCATCCATAGCCTCCTTTAAAGACCGCATCAGGCAACATCTCAAGGAAAGCTGTCAGTGCCATGATTGCTCCCCAGGTTAGTGAAAGCGGATAACACATACATACAAAATCTAGAGCACTTGATAATAGTTTTCAGTCTTACTCACACACACTGGCTAATCTACAGTGTATGGACTGTACCTGTGTACTATGCATTTATTCTACCTATGTTCCAAATTTCAGCTGTACACCACAAATCTATTAATTACCTTTATTTTTAAAATTAATATTTTTTTGTTTGTTCTCTCCACTGCAACTGTTTATGTGCCGCATACCACTGTAAAAACATGTCTCCTGTAATTTGTGTGTATACTGATCATGTCTAAATAACTAAATGTTTCTGTAATTTTTCTTTGTGGAGCTTTTCTCCCCGGGCCTCTACTGAAAAGGGGCCTTTTCAGCTCAGTCAGACACCCCCTGTTAACAAATGTAAAATAAAATAAATAAATAAAATAAAATATTTAGTGACTTCAGTCCTCGATGGTTTGTTGAAAAAACACAAGACTTTATGAGGAACAGATCAAAAATATAAAGCAATAATTTGGATGTTCTGCGAAAGTCTGGACAGTGGAGAGACATTAAAGATGAGTGTAAATTTAATGCAGAGCTTTGCGCTGCATTTCTAACAGTATCTGCTAAATGTTTTATGGCTTTGAGAGCCAACAAAACACTTAGCAATTTTTTTTCATTGTAACTAGTAGTACAAGGCCAGATAAAGCAATATACACTACAAATAATTGTCTCACTAATCATAACCCTCTAATATCTATTCTCAATATGGATGCCAATATTCATCTCAAAAGCTTCTCTCTTCAAGTGAGTTTCTTGGCATCCATGAATCAAACACATAACATGCGGGTTATGATTGGCAAACTGATCATAATCCTCTATATTAAACATTCATACCTGGTACACATGTCTGCATTCAAACACCTGCTTAAGGGCAGATTTTCAAGAACTGTGTATTACCCACTGACACCATAGGAGAAGTCATAGCACAGGTATCATAAACTATATACTTGAAGGGATAAATTAAACATTGTGTTTGAATGCATAAATGGCTGCCACAAAAGACAGTACAAAGCTTGGGCTTTCTCTTTCCATTGTAAATGTTTGCAATACACAGAACTATACATATCAGAACTCCTGGATAAGCCAATCCTGCCTGTTAGTATTCTGTTATACGGTAAGCAGTAACACTTTGAAAGAACTTAGCACTTACCTAAGTACATAATGTATAGAAGTGTGGATTAACAACTAGCATCACTGAAATAGTCATATTAGAATTGTCAGAAAGTACATAAGTCATGGGATAATTTCAGTAGTATGATGGAATGGATATGGCTCACGTAAATGGGGGTTTGAAGGATCAAGATCCTGTGGCCATATACATCACCACAAGGTTGAATTATCAATATCCCATCTGTTGAGTAAACCTGCCCTGCCTGTCACTATTCTCTTACACACACAAAGTACTTATACATTGCTATATTTAAGCACTTGCCAATTTTAGTCCATATTCTGTAGAACTGTGTATTAACCACTGGTGCCACAGGAGACGTTTGATTATATAGTTGTAGTTTACACAATGCATGTTTGGAGAACGGGCAATGTGGTTTGATCACATGTCACACCATACTGTTGCAGTAAGTCATACATTACTTAATTCACATTAATTGCTGTGTAAAGGAATGATATCTCTCTCTCTCTCTTTCTATATATATATATATATATATATATATATATATATATATATATATATATATATATAAAGATATATGTTTGTGTGTGTGTGTCACATTAAGGTGTATCAAAAAATTATTTGATGAGATGATAGAGTGCCACCCAAGCGTTTCTGACTGCTAATCTCCAGATCACTACATGTACATCGTGTGTTTATGTTTGCATGATTGACAAGTCTCTGTGATGTGTTTACAGTGTGCAAGGTAACGGCAAGATACACATAAAAAACATATACACTGCACCCATTAATATTACTCTGCAATTATGAAATACACTTAGATGGGTAATGTGAGATACTGCCATATTCATTTCATATGGAAGGAGATACATTGTATTACCATGGACTCCTCATATGTAGAATATAGCTTATAGAAGCTACTGACATTACTTTCATTCTGTTACAATTGCTTACTGTAGCCCTCTGCTGCCAAGCTCATTTGCCTGACCAATGGCAAAGTATTAATGCATGAATAATCCTTTTTTGAGTTTAACATAGGATGGGAGCTAACAGTTTACTCTATAGCTCAATGCCAAGCATCATGCAAACAATGAGTACAGACATCAATGGCTGTTTATGTTTTAAGGGGTCTACTTATGTTTGTTATTGGGCTAAATTGTTGAAATAGACAAGGTCAAGATGGCATGATTGACAATTTAGTTCATCAACAGTTTTGACTGAGATTCTGGTATGATAGGAATGGGGAATGTGCCCTTTTCCTCACTGTAGTGCCAGCTCAGAGTTGGTATATATAATTAGCAGGGGGTGTGGGTGTTGGTGTCCCCCATGTGTGGGTGTGCTTTGTTTTGTAGTGTTGCTCAAGTTAATCAATGAACTAAATTGTCAGTCACGGCTTTGAACATGTCAGTTTTGATAGTTTAGTTGGTTGACTAACTGAACTAGATAATTTTCTAAGCCATCTCTGGACATGTGTGTGTGTGGTGTGTGAATCTAAATTTTGATGTGGATTAAAACTGTGAAATGGTGTTTTCAGCACACAGTATTGAAAACTGGAAGCAAGCAGAAGACAGGCTACTTTCAGAGTAAAGCAGTATGGCAGTATGACAGAACACATCTATCCACTACATCACAAGTTAAAAGCATGGCACAGTGGTGCAGTGGTAGCAATGTTGCCTCACACCAAGAGATTCTCCAGTTCGATTCTCAGCTGTGGAGTCTGCATCTCTTCCCTGCATTTGTGTGGGTTTCCTCCCATGTTATAAAGACATACATCTAGAGTGTTTCTCCCTGGCCACTGCTGCTTTGCTAGTAAATAAATAAAATGGTACAATCTGCAAAACTGTTACAAAATTTGTACACAATGCTGCTGCAGTTAACACCTAGCAATCTTACTTGACATTTTGTAGACTTGTGCATTACCTGACCACACCAGAGATGAAGTCATATTTCAGCTAACAGAAATCATTCAGTTGATGGGACCATGATAAATGTATGAAGGAGTAAACAATCTGTGGCTCAGATTACAACAGTAGTGATAAGTGAACCATAACATCTGTTATACATTGAACCCTGGAACCTGCTATATGAACCCTAGGGCCTTTATATGGCTAGTCATTATTTTTGTTCCCTTATTATTATTGTTCCCTTACTGACCAAGTTGTGTGGTCTGTATTTGCAGCATGAGTCTATGATCAGCACTGACTTCCCTCATCCAAGATGGACATAGCTGTAACCCCTGGGGTACATTTATGGTCTCATATCCAGTTGTCTAAGTTATACTTAAATAGGGTCATTGAGGAGCTCTGTTTTACATGAAGTGGGAGTTTGGTCTAGAGCAGAGGTAATCTCTGGGAGACATATCTGTCCCTCCAACATGTCCTGTTAATGTCACAGGCTAGGTTAAGATCCCTAGAATGAGAGAATCTTGTCCCATTTGACTTGACCACACTAGAGATGAAGTCATAGTTCAGCTAACAGAAATCACACAGTTGAAGGGACCATGATACATGTAGGAAGAAATGAACAATCTGTAGATCAGACTTTAGAAAAGTAGTGATAAGTGATGTTTTCTCATCATTATATCAGTATTGCTTTCTATTGCTGAGTGGATCTAAGCATGGTAGTGTGAGGAACACCATATAAATGGGAACAAAGGCAAAACTCATAATTTTTTTGCCATAGGACAGGAAGTGACAGCTACCATTGCATTGGTATGGCTAGCAGTGCTATTCAATGCCAATTATGCAAATACAGAGTACAGAAATAGAGATTACTGTATGCGGGACATTTTTGGCCTTATGATTGTTGTGTGAATGTATTTTTGACCAAATTATATGTGGAAAATGAGGTTGATAGGATGGTGTTGAAAAATTGGTAGCAAGCAGATGGAATGACACTGGGGGAATAATTAAAGAAGGTGCAAGATGTTGGTTGTGGTAGACCACCATAACTTCACAAACTAACATTGCAATTGAGAAATTTTGATTGTCTCATCATAAATAATATGTAACAACTACTTAATAATGTTGTGTGACCAGGTGGACCAAATCAAGTACACACATATAAGCAAAGTGGATAGCATAATATGGAAATTGCAGGGAGCATATATGTGTGTATGTGTATATACTTGGGTCTACTTCTGTTCAAAGAAAACACATTTTTTCAAAAAACAGAAGCACAAACCCATTTCAGTGAAAGTACACTTAACCGGAAGTGCACTTTCACGAACACCGAACCCGACAGAAAAAAAAAAAAAGGAAAGAAAACACTGCAAACACACTTTTGCAGTGGTCAAGCCCCCCTGCACCCCCCACATTCCCTTTACATATATATATATATATATATATATATACTAACTTTGAGATCTCACTAGAGTGGGGAAACAGGTATATTTCCTTCTCCCCACTGTACCATGCTTTGGTGGTGTAGTATTTATTTATTTATTTTTTTTATGTCCGGTTTGGTGAACCGGCATTTGTGAAAGGCTACTTTGAGAAAATACACTTTATGTTTAGTGCACTTTCCATTAAGTGCACTTTCATTGAAATGGGTTTGTACTTCTGCTTTTTCAAAAAAAAAAAGTGTTTTCATTGAATAGAAGTAGACCTATGGGTCTACTTCTTTTCAATGAAAACAGAATTTACCGAATCTCAAATCGCAGAACCCAAACTGTCGAAAGTGCAGTTGAACGAAACTTCACTACATCAAAGCTGACTTCACTGAACAAAGATCATTACTTCTGAAGTGGTACTGCACAACAGGTGCAGTTTTTGTCTTGGTTACTGGGAATGTATCTGGCATAGCAGTTGGAGCTTGGGGGTATAGATTGCGGTACAGTAAGGGTAAGGAGATTTAGCCTTTTCTCACTGTAGTGCAGTCTCAGAGTTGGTATGGGGGTGCCGGGGGGGGGGCTTGCCCCCTGCAAAAATGTAATGTGTGTTTTGGTTACTTTTGTATGTTTTATTTTGTTTTCTTTTTTTTTTTTTGTTTAGGAAAAGTGAGGCTTGATGTACTGAAATTTCATTTTAACTGTACTTTTGGCAGTTTGGGTTCTGCGATTTGAGATTTGGTAAACTGTGTTTTTGATAAAAAGAAGTAGACCCATATATATATATATATATATATATATATATATATATATATATATATATATATATATGAGTCTACTGCTCTACATTGAAAGAACACTTCTTCGAAACAGAGCAGGAGACCCACACTTCAGCGAAAGTTCAATTCAATGAAAGTGCACTTTCACTGAAGTCTAGTTCCCAGGGCGACCCAAAAAAAAAAAAAACACTAAAACATGTTTTTGCAGGGGGGCAAGCCTCCCTGCACCCCCCCCTCCTACTTAAATATACCAACTCTGAGATCACACTACAGTGGGGAAAAGGGAATATTCCCATTCCACACTGTAGTGTGACTGCAGAAGTCAATGTTCGAAGTTTCACTACTTCAAACAAGTGGACTCAGTGAAGTAGGTTCGAAGAAGTGAAACTTTGAACATCTGCATGGATCCCATATATATATATATATATATATATATATATATATATATATGTGTGTGTGTGTGTGTGTGTGTGTGTGTGTGTGTGTGTGTGTCTATTTGTGGTACAGGTGCCCTTTTCCTTTTTTTGAGAGAGGAATATTGGGGAAAGTATTTAGGAATTAAAGGAGAAGGAACGTCCAGTATTTCAGAATGTTAAGTAACAGAACTTAACAGGACATACAAGCCAGAAAGTGATGGTGAGGGATACAAGAATTTTGGGGGACACCATGATTGGGGGTAGGTATGGGACTTCAGAAGCACCTCCCTGTCCAGGGTGAATAAATTGGAAGTCTAGTCCTCAACCTCTAAACTATCACCACTGTCTCCTGTTCCAGACACCTGGAACATTCTAGATGGGACTGTGATTTGGTGACTTGCACCTGGATCATTTCATCTGGCTGATATCGGCACTGAGACCCCTCTGCATGATTTCCTACACAAGCCCTGCTTTTCAAGCCTCAGCCTTTTACTGGGACCCATTATAGTCACCATGCAGAAGCCTTCAACTGCAATGTTTAATAAGGAGGCATATAAAAATATTTGACTCCGCCTGAGTCTAATGGAGTGCAACCCTCCCCATTGCCAGTCATGTACTCTCAAAGATCTTAGGAAAGATTATAGGGAATCTGTACCCAAATCAGATTTCCTATGCACCAGCATGTGCAGGATAATAGACATGCTAGATGACCACATTTGTATGACAGAAGGCACAAAAATGGGCTAGAATGAAATGTATGCATTCTTTATTCAATATCCAAGTTAGGTGAGAAACATGGCAGTAAAGCATGGCCATAGGTGCTGATCAATATATTTATAGATGTTACAGCAGTGATTCCAGCTAATCCTGGTTAATGTTGACATCTCAGTTATACTACAAATGATATATTGCCACGTCTGGGCATGTACGCTTGGATAGTTTATCACATTCATAATGTGAACTGTGTGACATGCAAATATGAGATAATCTCCATGATAGTATTATTCTGTGTTGTCCTTAAGTACATTTTGTTTCAGTTGTACTCAATGCCTTGATGTCTCACAAACATTTATAATTTCTGATTGAAAAGCCCTTGGAATCATACCCATGATAAAAAGGAAGTCTGAGCTAAGTGTAATAATTGTTAAAGCCACAGGAGAATGACATTCTAAGTATGAGGAATACAGATTTGTGCATGAATGGATATATACCGTCTTCAAACAACCCTATAAATGTTGCACTGTGCAGAGTTCCTTTACTGATGTAATAATTTGAGGCAAATATTTCTCTACAGAAACATATCACATTGCATTCATTTCTGTAATATCTTTAGTGCTAACTGGCATGTGCAAAAGCCAAGCTTGTTTGCAGAGCCAGTGGCAACTTCATATTGCATGAGCAATTATTTAAGTTTTTGATGTAGTACATGACGTGCCAGTGTTCTAGTACATGAAGTACCAGTTGTCTATAGTCATTTCTGAATAGTGACAGTGCTGCATGCAACTGTCATACAAGCAGTAAGCTAAATGCAATTGTTGACCATGTGTGTGATGTGCTGTTGTTTTAAATGACAACATTATATATTTATGAGACAACAAATATTGAGGAAAGAGCCATACAGAAAGCACAGAAGTTGATGTTGTCCCAGACATATTCCAGGACAATGTATAATTGATCATTATAAATATATAAGAATGACACAGTGATAACAAGTGTTTTGAATGCTGTGTTGCTTAGCTCTTCATATTGAACTAATTCATTATCTTGCTCCTTTTATTTCCTCATGGTATTTCCCCATATAATATGTATTTCACACTATGCACATTGAAGTGTGTTATTTCTATAATTAGTGATGTGGGCAATGGAGGTGACAAAGGTCACATATCAGGTTTAGCAGACATAGTACACAATTATATTGCAACACTAACATTACACTTTGCTTGTGTAGTTCAGCTTAAGGTTAAGAAAATAAAGATAAGACATAAAAATAAACTATCCCTAATGTGGACTGAAAACCTAAGTGCATAATGTATAGAAGTGTGAATTAACCACTGGCACCACTAAAAAAGTCATTCCACGAGTGTCAGAAGGCATGCACTTGATAGGATTACTTCATCAGTATGTTGGAATGGATATAGATCCCCTAAACAATGTTTTGAGGGATCAAAATACTAGGTACTTTTCTGTTAAACCCCTACCACTTCACAGTGCTATGTTTTGCCGCTATTCAGGCTGTCTTACACTTAACCTGTTATTTTGGAAACTGGAATTACATTACGGATTGGTTGTGCCCAGATTGTTATTAGCAGCATGGTTTATTTGCAGTGTGTCCCACCAGAATAGCCCCACCGCCTATGTATCAAATTAGATATCGCAAAGTTGGAGTGTTATTAGAAGCAGACGTTTCACGATACAATACAGCACCACCGCCACTAGGAGTTCTTTTTGAGACTCGTTTACAGTTGCTTCGCATTTACAGTTTTACGTGATAGTGTTCAGAAAGAGTTACGCAGTATATTCACTAAAAACACTTAAGGGCAGAACTTTTTGCAAGCCTACTAGAGACAGAAAATTCTGACCCAACTTAGTCAGTAAATGTCCACCATTCATCGAAATGGGAGCTGACAATTTAATTGTAAAGACGCAGTCCAGAGCTCACTGTTGTTCCAAGTAATATCCCTCGTTCTTTAAACAAAGCCAAGGCTAAATGTAAAGAATCCAGGCTCTTCAAATACACTTACAAAGTAACATGTTTTACGTTTATTTCTTACAAAAAGCTTACTTCTGCAAGCAGGAATGCTGTGCTTTTTACAATTACTCCATTCAGTCAGCTCAGATTAATAACTGTAATCGACGATGGCGCAATACAATACACGGTACTTTTCTATTAAAATAAAACTCAGTTTTACTACTAAAATCCAGATATCACTTTTTTCCTTTACTAAACTGTTGAATTAGGGTTTCCAGACTTGCAGAATAGCAGCAAAACACAGCAGCACAAAGTGGTAGGGATTTAAAGGAAAAGTACCAAATACTGTACCTATGAACATGCTGCTTCATTAACACATTGAGCCCTTCAGGAAGTCATATAACAAATGTAATTTTCTGCATTCATTAATGTCCAAAATGTTGAATAAGATGCACTATGATCCATCTCATTTGTATGACTGATGTCTAAGCCTTTGACCATGCAACATTATATTTTGAGTTTTTTGCCATAGAATTTGAACTGTCATTTCATATAGATCATCACCGAATGGCACCAATGAGCAATGCTAAATATTGTGCAAAGAATGAATCCAAAAAAATTGTGTTAGTCATAAGTAAGTGTAATGGCGTATCAATTATGTGAGTTTATACAATTAAATGTGCACAGTCAGGATCCCTCCTTTCATGTATATGACACCATCACAAGATTTTAAAATTGCACTTTTGCCATTGTAGTAAAGAATTAAGATCATAAAGACATTGTTCCACCTGCATATTTTAAAGAATAAGAAGACTATGAAGCACTTGTGATTAACATTGTATTTCTGACATTTACATTTATTCTGCCCTATATCCATGCTTTCAGAGGTCCTGACACAGTAAAATTGTATGATTTTGATCATTGGAGAAGTGTGGATGCTGAAGGATGTGAGGTCGCAAGAAAAGAATTTCTGCGATCAGATGTTGCTTATTACTTTCTTGTTCTATGTTGATTATGTTCATTAAAGAATTTTGTTTACCAGCGAAGGCATTTGCAAATTGCCAAAATTTGGTTCTTGGTTTTGGTGTTGTGTGAATTTTTTCACTTCATTGTATTATCTTTCTACAAGGACTGTAATAAAGTTTGCCTATAACATAAACTTTTCTTTTTAAGTTGGATATATATATATATATATATATATATATATATATATATATATATATATGTATATGTATATATATATTTTTTTCTTTCTATTTATATATATATATATATATATATATATATATATATATATATATATATATATATATATATATATATCTGTGTGTGTGTGTGTGTGTGTGTGTGTATACAGCTGTATACTATAGTTTTCATCTTTGATTTTACTATTCATTCTATGCATGACCAGGAAACTCATCTTCTTGCAAAATTGTGTATCAGGTTCATTCTTAACTCACTAAATATAACTTAAATCTTCTTTATAAGCCTTTTTTTTCTTTGTCACACTCTGTATTTTGCATTAGCAGGGTTGCTGAACAAATCTTTGAATGACCAGTGCAGCTAATGAGGTACACTTGCAAGACATTGCCTAGCCGAAATTCTTCATACCCGTTCTTGCACTGCTCAGGCATATGCACAACACTGTGTAGGAACTAATACCATGTTAACTTGCCCAGCTCATCAAACGAATCGAGTGATCCAGAAATTATAATGATATGAAACCTAATTATTACATTTAATGTGCCCAGAGGGTTTAAGCTACACCATATAAGCAGGATGGGGGATACAGAACTTTCTTCATACTAAGGAAGACTGCCTGATTTCCCAGCTGCTGTTAAACAAATTGCTGATGACAGTGTTGATTTGTAATACTTTAGGATACCATCCTATAATCTTTCAAAGTATGTCATCTTTCATACAACTACTATTTCAAGTATATGTTGATAAATTATTTGTGATGAGTGCTATGTAACCTGCAAGTGTTTTTGATTTAACAACAATTTTGTGTTGCATCTATCCCTTACTTGTATTTCATGGGGGTCAAGCAACACAGCAAACTTGTACGTGTTAAGAGTTCTCTTTATTATTATTATTATTATGTCTTTGGATGTTCACAAATGCATCTGAATTGTAGCAGTTATGTGGGTGCTTCTTAAATTAACCAAATCTATCTGCTTATACTGTTTTATCTGCTGAATATCCATATACATGTTTGCATGTACATGAAATAAATTTGTTCTCTTCTTTAGTTATACATTTTATCCTTTGGGGACTGAATACATATGGGGATATTTATTACAGGGCTTGTATTGTTATTTCTAGACTGTTTTCTATGATGATAATCAGTGACCACATTCTGATATATATTGCTCCCAATAAATACAACAACCTGTATTACCCCACACAGTGTTGTGGTTGTCTAAGATAAATGTTTTTCTTCTATTGAAGCAGGGATATTGCTCCAAAATCCAATACTAAGAGGTCATCCTCATGGAAACATCCCTCCATAGATACTGAGAATGAAGTTATAATACAATTTGTCGGTCTCCACGGGACACAGCTCATAGATATACATTATACCAACAAGCTCTTCCATGACCTTATCTAGTGGCAGGTGGATAATGATGCTAATGCTGTGGTTGGCCAGGGTTGTGACTACTAAATGGTCTGACAGAGTGCCAATCACATGACTAAAAAGGCTACTGACAGAGCAAGAGTGAGTAAGAGAGAGTTTTAGAGTGCAGTGCTGGAAGGTGTTTTTGAGGTGGAGGGGAATAAGATAATGGCAGTGAAATGCATAGTAAAGTAGTAAGTGTGATGCACTTGAATGTATCATAGTTGGTGTCACTGTTTGCTGCATATGTCAGTCATTGATATAGAATTATTGTACAAATAGCACTGATTTTTACTTAATACTTACTTCTGTTTACGTACTGTATGATCCCTTCATTACCTTGCTTTGGTGGTTTGGTGAGCAATTGTCAGTTTGTGAAAAAGAAAGTTGGTAATGAAATAAATTGTGGGAAAATTGTTTTATTTTATTTCTGACATATATCTGAGATGTGCACAGACAAAAAGTGGGCTTTACATGCTGGGAATGGTAGCTGTCTGCAGATGAAATATAATTTATTTTTTGCATTTGCTTACTGGTATGGTCTGACTAGGAAAAACACATTGCTCCTTTTCAGCAGAGGTCAGTAACGAAAAGCCCTACAACTAAATGAGTAAACAGTAAAACAGTTGTTAATATAACTATATAATAAATATAAATATAATAACTGACTGCCATACCTCTCATTTTCCCAGATTTTTGCAGACTGTCCATATTTCTGCCTCAAAATTTCAGTCTGTTCCTCATAAAATTTTTGGTTTTCTGGCAAATCTCTAAGATGATCTGAGGAATGAAATCAGTAAATAATGTCATACATTTGAGTTTCAGACTTCATATCATTTAGAAAATACATACCCTGTCATTCTAACAATTTTCTAAGTTTATAAGAGCAATATTTAAAATGTCTCCCTATTTTGGGCCTTTGTACCTCAAATTATGGCAGGCATTTCCTAAATTTCCTTTGCTAAGAGGTTGAGAGGTAAGCTGTCTGCTGTAATTTGGTTATTATTCTGTCTTTGCAGGATTACTGTGATTCTCATGAAGCTACTTGAAATACTTTACTGTAGCTATAGTTTGGGTAAAACAAAGCTGAAATCTGTTTACAGTTACCATTATTTTATCACAGTTAGATGGACCTTACTGTCATGTAGTCTATACATTTTAAGCAGTTATTAATGTTTATGTTACAGGACAAGTGTGCATTTCTGTGAAGTTATGTTATAACACTTGACTGCTACTACTGTGTGTTTGTATGAAAGTATCCCAAAATACATTGCTGTACCATTATTTTTATTATAAGCAGGTGTCTGAGATGTACTCCTATAGTAAAGCATGTATAAATGCTGGGTGAGGAGGTTTGATTGTAGATGAAAGAAGTGTGTCTGCTTGTTAGCTCAGTGTAAACAGTCTTAAGTCTGAATTTGCAGGACTAGTGTGAAGTAAGTTGGATTATTTTACTGTGGTCATGATATGCTTGTGGGAGCAAAACATTTTATGCACTACAGTTGGTATTTCTTTATCTCAGTCAGATATCTGAGGTTGATTTTGTTAAAAAGCAGCTATAACTTCTGTGTTGGACTTAGTGCTGTCTTTACAAAAAAGTAACTTATCCTCTTGTCATTTGTTAATTTTAAATGGTCATTAATTTGGCTTTGTAGGTCTAGTGTGGATTTGTGTGAAGTAAGTTAGAATACTTTACCATGGCTATTGTGTGTTTATACATCTTTGTGAAACAAACATAAAATGCATTCCAGTGGCCATTATTTTAATCATAATTGAATGCCTGAGGTGTACACAGCCAACAAAGAGCTTTTAACTGGTGGCTGAGCAGCAGCATTTGGATGAATATATTATACTCTCTAGTCCATTTGCTCATTTTAAACAGTCAATAATCTGGCAGTGCAGGAGTAGTGTGAATTTCTGTGTAATAATAATGTGCAATATTAATCTGTCTACCTGCATGTCTGTGATGTAATAGTTAGGTGTTATATGTATAAATGTCTGGGAAAATAGTCTATATGTTGTCTGCACATTGAGTCTGGAGACATGAAATTGTGTTCAGTTTTTACACGTGTGATTTCTGAATGACAATAAAGTTTACTTTGACTTTTGACTTTAACTTTTGAAAAAAGCTGGGATACTTTACTGTGGCTACTGTGTGTTTGTGTGAGTCAAGCTTGAACTATGTTACTATGATCATTATTATTATTATTATTATTATTATTATTATTATTATTATTATTATTGTGATTTATCCTAATCAGACAACTAAGGTGCACACAGTTAACCACATGGCTATAACTGGTGGTTATGGTAGCTGCCTGAGGTTGAAAATGTGACCCCACTGTAATAAATATAAACTCAAGTGACACTCATTCCTTCCTCCCAATGTTGACATGTACTAAAGCCCTTAACAGCACGGGAGTGAAGTCACAATTTACATTCAATTTCTCCCCTTTAAATATTGTCTTTTAGCCAAATACAGTACAGCTTACCTATCTAGTATCTAGTGCTGTACCTGACTGAGTGTTTTTTAGCACTCCTGCCTCTTCCAGCTGGGCCAACCCACTCTGTTCACCCTCGCTGCACTCAGGCTATCTCTGCTCCCCTACCCTACCACCATTCCCACCCAACCCCACTTCAATTACCTTTACAGCCATCCTAAATCCTGCCTACCCATCCATCTTCCCATCACATGCCTCCGCCTTCAAACTCCTCCCACCTATCTCATCAACCATCGTATATACACCCATCTTCATTAGCTCCATACACTCTACCCCTCCTCATTTCTTAAATCCAATCTTCTCACCTGCTACCTCCACACCCTTCTCTTAGTTCAACATCCCACCCCTTACAACTGCCCTCCCCATAACCCAGTAAACTTAGTCCCATCTTTGCCTTTCCACTCCTTCAATCCTACTATACATCCCCCCATCCTCCCACACCACAAACCTCACCCAAACCTTCTATCATTCAACATTATATAGCTATGCCTCTTATATTCAACATATTTATTCTTATATTTACTATCTACCTCTCTCTCCTTCTAAGACTATCATCCTTTCACACAAATTACATACCTTCCACATCAACCCACATACACACCTTCCCCAGTTACTCTGCCATCTGCTCCACTCTTTATAGTACAGATTTAATATTACAAAAGAAACTCATCACCCTCTCCCAGCACCATAACTTTGCTTACAACTGCAACTTCAAATAATTCCATTACCTAAAAAAGAAGCCCCTACCTACCACTTTCATTGTTCCCAGTAATCTAGTCCTATGTGGTTACATACATCCTAACCCTGGCCCTTCTCCTGCCTCTGATAATTCACCTAACTCCACAAAATCCCTAAACTTTACCACAATTAATCTCCAAAGCATTAAAAACAAAATTCCCCAACTGTATGCATGGCTAAGTCAACATAAACCAGACTTTACCGCTGTCACTGAAACCTTGCTAAAACCATATATCAAAGATTCTGAATGTCTATCCCCAAACTACTCCTGCCTCAAAACTTATAGACTATGTAAAAATGGTGGAGGCATTGCCTTATTATTCCTAAGTACCTTTACAGTAATCCCATATTCCAAACCAATTCCCTTTTTCCACTGTAGCGCTATATGTTACCTTCCTAAAACGAAATGATTGCAAAAGCCTTTGCATCATAGTTGTATACATCCCATCCTGGCAATAATACTCCTATTCTTCAAGAAATTCTTGCATGGGTAACCAACAATATAAAAAATGAAACCATCATCCTATCCGATGTTAATATTAACTGACTAGATATTGCTAATAATAAACCCTCTACAGATATTAACCTTCACATCCATACACAACTAATTTCTAACATTGCTAGACCCATCAATAAGGAAAACAAAGGCTCAATCTTGGATTGGATCCTGGTATCTGACCCAGAAAAAAATCACCTTCTTAGGGACTCTCCCAAATAGTATACGTGATTACTACCCAGCATTCAAAATACATAAGCCCACCTCCATACCAAACTTACACCAATATCGATACACCAGAGATTGATCCCATTTCTCCCTAAACCCCTTCAATGACATCTTTCAGAACACTACCTGGATCCCACTAAAATTTCTCTCACTCAATGAAGCTATAGAATTCTTCAATTCTACATTTCTTAGGATCCTAAATAGTCTTGCCCTGCTCTGACTAAAAAGGATCAAGACAAAACATGCTATTTGGCCTACAAAGTCCACAAAACAAGTTATGTCTTCTAGGGACAAAATCTGGAAAGGCTGGCAAAAAACAAAACCCTGTCTAACCTCACCCAATATAAACAAATTCGCAATCATGTTAAATGCCTAGTTATCAAAAACAAAAAGAATATTTCCAGGCTATTCAATGCCAACATAGACTAAACCCCAAGAATTTCTGGGGGGCAATAAACTTCCTTCTCCACCCGGGAACTAACAACAACCCATGTCCAAACCCAGAAAAACACCCTCTGAGATAGCCTCCCTCTTTAACATATACTTCATTGTCACCATCAAAAAACTTACTACCACCTTTCTACCCCTTTTAACTGACCCACCAGGAACTCCATATATATATATATATATATATATATATATATATATATATATATATATATATATATATATTCCCCTTCAAATCCTTTACCTTCTTTCACACTAACACCCATACCCACCTCCACCATCAAAAAACTTCTTCACAAACTCAAACCCTGTACCAATGCCCCAGATAAACTACCCACAGAACACTTACAACTTTCAGCCTCCTCTATTGCATATCCCATCAGCATCCTCCTCAACATGTCCATTTAGGAATCCTGCATACTCGTTATCTGGAAAAAAGTATTTATCCTTCCACTTCATAAAGGTGGCACTAACTCCGACATCTCAAACTTCCATCGTATTGCCATTGTCTCCCCAATCTCCAAAATACTTGAGAAATGCATTCACACTCACCTCCTCAGTCATCATATACAACACTAAATCCCCTCCCCCACTCAACATGGCTTTAGGCCTGGACATAGTACTAACACTGCCCTCATTTCCTTCCTGGACACAGTAAATAGAGCTCGAGATGCTAGGTCCCTAGTCTCAGCACTCTTCCTAGATTTATCACAGGCATTCAACACTGTTTCCCACTCCCTTCTGCTTACTAAACTCTCTAACCTTGGTCTTACTTTCCTACCCTACAATGGTTTACTAACTATCTCAGTAACAGGCGGCAATCTGATAAATGGCAACACTGTTCCTCCCCTTTATAACTACAAATACAGGTGTCTCCCAGGGTTCAGTACTGGGACCCCTCTTATTCTGCATATTTGCCAACAACTTCTATTCCTCTCTCACCCACACCACTGTTATCCAATATGCAGATGATTCAAATATCATCTGCTGTTCTAAATCTCCCACTGCACTGCAGCATCTCAACCAAGAAGCATTTACTTCCACCAAAACCTGGATGTCTCAGAACCATCTCACCTTCAACCCCAGTAAAACAAAACTTTTAATATTTAGCCCACAAAATCCAGCCCTATTGACAAGTCACTATTCTCAGTTCACTCCCAAAACAACACCATCATTGATGTTGTCCCTAGTACCAAATTGCTAGGTGTCATCATCAATGACAAATTAACTTTCAACCTTCACATCTACAGCAACATTAAAAAAAAACATCAAAAACTAGGTGCCCTGTATAGGCACAAGTGTTTTCTTAGCCTCTCTGCAAAAACTGCTCTTGCCTCATCCTTCTTGCTTCCAACATTTCTATATTGTGCTCCCATCCTCATCAGTCTACAGTCCTCCTTGAGAACAAAAATAGACTCTTGTTTGCTACAAATGCAAAATTTTCTACCCATCACTATTCGTCTCTGCATCAACTAAATTGGCTAGAATCCCCTCCCTATCTAACTTTTCTACAATTAACTACAGCTTACAAGCTCATCTACCACCCAGAAACCTGCCCTTCCCTCTCCTCCATACTACGTATCATCCTAATCTACACCTCAGGTCTGAAAACAAAATGTTACTATCCATAGAGAAACCTAAGGTCTCAGCCTGATAAATCTTATATTCCTATACTGTCTCTAAGGCATGGCTGTCTCTAATGAATGGAACAATATCCCCTTCACTCAGAACTGTCAACAATCCTGCCTCCTTTAAAAAATCCAACAAACTACATCTCTCCTCTCATTGGTTATGCTCCTGTACCCCAACACACAACCCCATCTCCTGACTTCTCTCCATGGTGTTACAGCTCTAATTCTTATATTACTATCATTTCTTTCCCTTCAGTCTGCCCACTTACTGCCTTCCCTGCCACTCTAGCCTGACCTTTTCCCTCCTTAGCCCTTCTATCTCCTCCTGTTTTTACCCTGTACTTAACATCACCACTGCATTGAACCTTGCAGACATATCACATTCATGTGTAATTTGAATATATGCCAGTTATTACTCAATTTATTACTTCTATTTTTCCATGATTGTAATTATCTTTACTGTTGTTTTCTTTCAATGTAATAGTTGTTGTTGTCATTGTTTGTCTTTCGGCTTTTTCCCGGTAAGGGGTCGCCACAGCAGAACTCTGGTCCACTAATGATTGGCAGTAGATTTTTACAAAATGCTGAGGTGTCAGCTCGATGCCCAACCTTCAACGAAGGCACACCCATTTACCCATGCATGTCTTTCGAACGCTACCCAACATGCTCAAAATTCTTTATTATGTGCTTTAATATTTTATTTGTATGTAATTATAGTGGAGCTTTTCTCCCCAGGCCTCCAATGCAAATGGGCTCTTTCCAGGCCCAGTGGACCTTCCCAGTTAACAAATGCAATAAATAAATACATAAATGATTAAATTAGATGGGCATTAGTCTGGCTTTGCAGAAACAGTGTGCATTAGTGTAAAGCAAGTGAGAATACTTTACTAAAATTATGTTTTAAGTCAACCAGATGTGAAAACCACACAGTAAATAAAGTAATTATAAATTAACTGTAAAGAGATTGGTGGCTTATTATGACAGCAGTTGAAGTGATCTTTTGTGACTGAATATTCTGAAGTGGGTACATTTTGATTATTGCTGAGAAAATTTAGTTCATGTCTAAGATACACATTATCCATTACTGTCTTTGTGGTGTTCTTATGTAAATATAATAGTCTGCATGTCTCCAAATTAAACTTTGGCTGCCATTTCTCTGACCAAGCAACCACTATAGTCAGATCCATTTTCAAACAAAACCATCTGTCAGCTAGTAACTTTGACTTTGGCATCATTTGCAAAGAGGTAAATCCTGTTCTCTAAATCCAGTGTTATATTAAATGTTTGCTTTGAGCAATGTTAAGCAAAATGATGATTTCTTCAGTGCATTATTGATCATATTGTATTTTCTAAGTTCTGCCTTACCATTATCTGCATTCTTTTCTCTTATCCGGCTGGTTTTCCATCCATTTACAGATCTGCATCTCTACCTCCTTTAGATAAAGATTATGTAGCAGACAAAGGATTTGCTTAAATAAAGTAAGGCAATATTGACTATTGATTGGTTCATAGGTGCACAGGAATGTGCTAGACTTGCTGGCCTTACTGGCCATTTTTAAGCCTTGTCAATTTACCTTTTGGTGCTTAAATTAACCTATCCTGTTTGTTGCTAGATTGGCCTTACCCATTCCATGGCCGATAATTATATATCACCCTTAGTGCACATAAATGGGATCATACCATAAATGCGAGGGGGATAAAGCATTTAGGAGGTGCCTCTATCCATTAGTAGCACAGGAAAAGTCCTGGCATAATTTTTCTTTTCCTCATCCATAGATCCTAGTTGTACTTGAATATGGACAGGGATGAGCTTTTTTTCTTTCCCCACACAAATGGGGAGACTCTAATTAGCAGTGATATCCTCTGCAAGATATGCCTGTCACTCCAAACTGCTCTGATGATGTTGTAGAAGAGGTTTATATCCATAGACCGAGTATTTCTGATGTCATTTGACTTGATGATCATCATCATCTATCTCTTCACATAATTCATTCATATAAATGGGTCTGTCTGGTTTCATTGAAATTCTAAGCTGCAGATCCATGCTGACAATATAAAACTGTCCCCAAGATGTCTTCTTCATCTTGTAAGAGTTTGTCTACTATCATTTTAGAGGAATGATTAGTGAGCCTGTGCCTGGCTATGTAAAACTGGTTTGTCTTTCTGAAACTAGCCTTCTGCATGGATTGTTTCATCTGAGATTACTTTTGGCCTCAGACTCTGCTAGCTAGCATGGGACAGGGATTTATGCATATGAAGTGTGCAGGATATTCCATATAAAAAAGTTTTGTGATGCCTGTTGAAATTAGTATTTTATTAGGAGTATCAGTCTCACTTAACTTCATTGAAATGGAGATCAATGAACAAACAAATCCTCAGGACTTTGTCTTACAATTAGATGGATAGATGGCAGGATAGATAGACAAATATTCAGACAGACAAAGAGGCAGATATTTATGGATATGGGCAGGTATATCTGTGTGTGTGTGTGTGTGTGTGTGTGTGTGTGTGTGTGTGTGTGTGTGTGTGTGTGTGTGTGTGTGTGTGTGTGTGTGTGTATATATATATATATATATATATATATATATATATATATATATATATATATATATATGTGTGTATATGTATTTGTGTGATTTGTGTGGTATGCACATATGTGCCTGTGTGTATTGGCATATTTTTAACTATGTAAAAATATACATATTATCCATTTTTAATCATCCATTCTGAAATGCCACACATACATGTATCACATTCCAGTGGCATGTTGGTAAGAGTACGATTTATAATGATGGAAATGTATTTCTGGCAGCAGACTTAAATTAATATAATGATGATAATTTCTGGAAAAATAATTCTTAAAACATATAAAGGTACAAAAATAGAAATAAGTCAACCTGTGTAACTTCAAATCAGACTATTTTGTTTTTAAAAGTAGGATAAATTAGTTTAACATGGTAAAACAAAAAGATAATTTTAGATTTTACATTGTCTGCTGATCAAGGAGTTAATGACCACAAATCCAAAGAAGACTGATTCTTCCCTTGGGGCATGAGAAAGAGCTAGATGTACTTTTTCCTCCAGGAAAGATCATGATACACTGTATGGTTCTTATTGCTAGGTATATTACTTTCTGCTATTGATGGTCTACATAATGCAGCTTTCACATAACAATAATAGGCACTCATTTTCTGTTATAATATAAATGTTTATATTCCACAAATGTAAGCATGTGTTTCAAAAATTGTGCTGTTTTCATACACAAAAAGGAAAACCCCACAGGCGGTTACAGAAAGAATCAGGGTCTTGCTCGCTGCATAAAATACTAAGGAATGGTGATTTCTTAACTGTTCTTCTGCAGATTGCAGTAGAATAACAATTTTCCTGGAGACTCACAATTGACAACTGTGCCTTGAACTTCAAAACAAACAAAAAACCCTTCACCTTCCACAGACTATAAGAACAACAACCAACAATTTCCTGTCACTTGGTGATATGAAACATATCAACTTAGGTGATGTCTTTCTGACTCATAGGTCAAACACCAGTATTAGTTGTTGATACCCATTTTAAAATCTGTTGTAACAGTTTAAAAATTATTCTGAAATAGAATGTTGTGTCTTTCGACTTTTTCCCAGTTAGGGGTCGCCACAGCGGAACTCCGGTCCGCTAATGATTGGCAGTAGATTTTTACATGCCGAGTTGCCAGCTCTGACGCACAACCTTCAACGAAAGTACGCCCATTCACGCATGTCTCCACACAGAAGACGCTCTAGCTGAGAATCGAACGGGACAACATCTTACTGTGAGGCGACAACGCTACCGCAGCACCACCACCGCAGTTGATTCTGAAATAGAATAGTACTGGTTATTCAAGACAGAATTAATGAACTCATATATTTCTTAATCTGTGTTTAGTTTTGTTTTCCTTGTTTTACTTTGGAATACGTCCATCTCCAGAAGACAAATATACATAAAAGTAAATTCTATGTAATAAAATAACTAGTGTGCATCCATATTTACATTTATAGTCAAACATAGAATTATTTTTTGGCACACAGATGTGTAGCAGATTTACTGTCCTCCTAAGGCTATATATAATAACACAGATATGAATCCAGTACTTTCTGCTTTTAACCATGTTAGAAGAATGCTAAATGATCTGTCTGTAGCTAAACATTTTCAAAATTATTTTTGCTGTGATTTGAACTACAGTTCTACAGGTCCCAGTTGTGAGAGTCTACATTCAGTCTATTTTTCTGTCTGCTAATTTATGATGGGTAACTAGACTTTTACACTTTTTAAATTATAACTTGCACAAATGGTAATGCACTTACAGCAGCCATAAAGATGGCACTTATGTTTGATGAAAAAATGCTTTCTTTTATTAGCCATAAATCCATTTCTCATTTTAAACTGATTTTAAAATACCCATTTTGAAAGTAATGTACATTATTTTCTAGCAGGCTTATCCTTGCATGTCACTGGTTTTAGAAGCCCATGCATTTATCATTTCTAAGCAAAGCGTATAAAATCAAAGAAGTCACTGTCATTCAAATAAATGGAATAAGATGCATTTTTAGTGAAATGAAAAAATGGTATCCCTTGATTTGCTATTAGTATTCATTTTACAAGTAAGGATGCTTTGACAGTATCAGCATATTTCTGATATTTTGGACAGCAGATTTATCTAGATATAACGAATGACATATATTCCTGTATACAGCAATATCCAAAGGAGGTTGGCGCCAGCTGTTTGTAAGATCTGTCATACACATTTTTGTTGTATATGTATGTGCACCTGTTTCTGTTGAGTGATAAAAGAACATATTTGTACAGAATAGGGAGCACATGAAAAGTCAAAATTATCGATGTGATGCTAAAACTCAGCAGTCTTACAAAATGCATTGCTATAAACTGCTACACAAATCGACAGTAACACATGCATCCATCCTTCATTGCCTTCCATATGAAGTATTTAATTTTTCAATGTGAATGAAAATGTAACAGCAGGCCAAACATGAATATCTTAGTAGCACAAAATCAAGCGTAGTTTGAATAGCGATCAATTTATTTGATTTTTTTTTTCATTTCTTTGTTGTTAACTTGTTGACCACCAAAACAAAGATGCTAGAAGGGTCTACACTGTAAACAAAAGCAAGAGGTTTGGCCTATAATTTATATCCTATCTGTCTGTAACTGACATTGCAGAAATAGTGGTCAACTAAGATTGTATGGATGGAAAACAGTAAATTTACTCCAGGATTGCTCGTTGTATTACTAATGGACAAATGCAGTTCCTAAATCCTTTATCCCATGCATGGGTCCCCTCGGCCTATCTGTAGATATATATACAAACACATACACACACACACACACACACACACACACACACACACACACACACACACACACACACACACACACACACACATATATATATATATATATATATATATATATATATATATATATATATATATATATATATATATATATATATATATATATATATATATATATATATATATATATATACATACATACATACATGCCAACTATAAGACTGTACAATATTGGTGAAAGGGCAAATTTCCCTATCGTCTCTTTCTAATCAGCTGTACCACTTTTAATCTTTGTTTGACAAAATACTTACTACTTCACAGGTACATAACTCAGAGTGGTTTGCCCTTGTTAAAAAACAAACAAACAAAAAAAAAACTTTCTTGCCTTTTTTCATCCTTAAAGTACAAATGACTGACCACTTGGGTTCAATCATGTGTAGTTTGACTTTCTGACATTTCAAAGAAATGTCATACACCCAAGTATGGCTGCTTGAATAGGAAAAATGGCAAAATTACATAAAGTCCATCCATGCTAAGGATATTTCTGCACCTTTCACTGTCATTTTCTAAAGTACATTACATTGATCATATGTCTGCTGATATATATCCACTGCTGTGTCCACTGGGTAGCCCACCTGTCAGTCACACACAAAGTAGCACAGACACACTTGTCAGTATACTGCTTGGCATTCCATGGTGTACAACCAGTGTCTCTGAGTGATGTGGAGTGGTCCTTAACAGGCATAAGTTTGCATGCCACTGTCTCATTATGTGCTGCATCTCATTATAGAGCATGCATTTCTAGAATGTAAATGTATAGTGATTCATAAAGGTTTTAGTGGCATGAACACCACATTGCATTTAAATTACATTTGCATGATGTTTCACATCCACTTTGGATCATACACAGCTTACTGCAGTGTAGCTTCATACATAGGATTTCATATTCTGCTCAGAAAGTAAGTATTATGAGACTGGTATGGTGCCCTGTTCTGACATACATGAGTTTGCATTTGCATATGTTGAATTGCTGCATAGTATATAGCTCTGCTACATGTCTTCTGTTTTATTTCTTCCATATTGTAGTGGCTGCTTGGAAGAACACATTAAATTTCAGTATATATGAGATGCAGGATGCATCAGATACCCTCCATAAGGATGTAAGATTTCTCAGGGGACAGGGGAAGGACTTGAAATGACAGGCAGAGGTGCTGGGCTGGTGTAACACCAGATGTGAACGCAGTGGGTAATTATGCCATGGTATGTGGCAAAGTGCCATAACAGAATCTCAGATGTCTGGCCTTCAGCCAACACCAAGACAGTACTACTGCAAGCTGCTCTGGACTGTGTATGTCATATGCAAGCACATATTGTGACCAACACATTGCAATGTAATTCATCCCCAACACAGAAAATGCCATTGAAGGAACATTATGGGACTCCAACTACCATGCACCTAGGCTGTCATTCCAGCAAGTCAGTCATGCAAGTAGCCTTTCTCAACCCTTTCCTGGGCATGTGGTTAACTTTAAAGTAGCTCATTTAACACTTTTAAAGGTCCAGCTCATGGTACTTCTGCTTCTTCACCTCATGCTTGTGATGTGGAAGTCTGGGACATCAGAAAAAAGGTTGCAGTATCTGCAGATGCCACAGTCAGAGGTGATACCCTAATAGTAAATACTACTGTTGGAAATGCCTCTTCTGAAGGTATTGATGACTACATTTCTGCTGGGCACATGAAAAGGCTGAGTATTGGCAAATGAGAACTCTCCTTCACTGTTTCACAGTACATGATGATGATGCCCCAACTGTAAGGGGTTCAAAACATGCAAGACACAGTAAGAACATCTCAGCAGAAGAGTTTCTGTTCCTTAACAGCACTGCATTGATTCTCATTGTTGGTCACACTATGAAAGATGATGTCACCGTACTTCAGTGCCATAGGAGTGACCTGCTGTGGGCTTCCTGTATGATAAATTGCATCACATTCCCTTGTACTACAACTGCAAAAGCTACACACTGCATGCAAAGTAGTCAGAAAGACTGAAACAAGGCTATATATATATATATATATATATATATATATATATATATATATATATTTATATATATGGGTCTACTTTCATTCATCAAAAGTACACCTTATCAACACTTAAAAACTTGATGCCAGTTAAGCCAAAGTGAAGTTTAGAGAAAATGCACTTTCGCGACAAACACATCACTGACTTACAAAACATCGAAAATATATACTAAAAACAAATGTTTGCAGAGGGCAAGCCCCCCTGCATCCCCCGTGTGGGGGACTGCACCTACCACCCCCTGCTACTTCTATATACAATTTCTGAGATTGCACTACAGTGGGGAAAAGGGGAGATTTCCTTATCCTCACTGTAGTATGATCTTTATCAACATGCCCCAACTGCTGTACACCTTCCACTCTCCTTACAAATATAACTAAAAACTAAAAATATACCGCACCTCTTCTGTTACAAAATCCTAGAACCAGCAACCATTATTTGATAATGAATATTTTGCAAATGTGCATTTTCGTGGAACTGCACTTTCCCTTAACTGACATCAGGTTTTTAGGTTTCGATAAGGTGTGCTTTCAATGAACAAAAGTAGACCCATACATACATATATAAATATATATATATATATATATATATATATATATATATATATATATATATACACATACATACATACAGTGGATATAAAAAGTGTACACAGCTCTGTTAAAATGCCAAGTTTTTGTGATATAAAAAAATGAGATCACAAAAAATCATTTCAAAACTTTTCCCACGTTTAATGTGACCAATAATCTGTACAATTCAATTGAAAAGCAAACAAATCTGTTAGGAGAAAAAATATAAAAAATAAAAAATGTACAATAAGCCGGTTGCATTTGTTGAAGCATCTTTTGATTTAATTGCAGCATTCAGTCTTCTTGGGTAGGCGTCTATCAGCATGGCACATCTTGACTTGGCAATATTTGTCTTCCTTGCAAAAGGGCTCCAAATCTGTCAGATTGCAAAGGCATCTCTTGCAATCTGTCCAATTGCAAGGGCATCTCTTGTGCACAGACCTCTTCAGGTCACCCCACAGATTTTATATTGGATTTAGGTCTGGGCTCTGGCTGGAACATTCCAAAACTTTAATTTTCTTCTGGTGAAGCCATTCTTTTGTTCATTTGGATGTATGCTTGGGGTCACTGTCATGTTGAACGGTGAAATTCCTCTTCATCTTCAACTTTCTAGCAGATGCCTGAAGGTTTTGGGCCAAAAGTGACTGGCATTTGCAACTGTTCATAATTCCCTCCACCTTGACTAAAGCCTCAGTTCCAGCTGAAGAAAAGCAACCCCAAAGCATGATACTGCCACCACCATGCTTCACCATGGGGATGGTATTCTTTTGGTGATGCGAAATGTTGTTTTTGCGCCAAATGTGCCTTTTGGAATTGTGGCCAAAAAGTTCAACCTTGGTCTCATCAGACTATAACACATTTTCCCACATGCTTTTGGGAGACTTGATGTATTGTTTTGAAAATTTTAGACAGGCCTGGATGTTTTTCTGTGTAAGAAAAGGCTTTCATCTTGCAACCCCATCCCATAGTCCAGACAT